>NW_020837949.1:68620223-68662711 GCF_003676395.1 Aethalodelphis obliquidens | reverse complement strand
GGGACCAAAAAAAAAAAAAAAAAAAAAAAAAGAGGCTGTAGAGTTGGACAGACTGAGGCCCAATTCTGTTTTTCTAATTATTAGTAGTATAATATGTTAAACTTTCTCAACTTCTTTGAGCTTATTTTCCTTTTAAAAATATAGATGCTGGGCTTCCCTGGTGGCGCAGTGGTTGAACGTCCGCCTGCCGATGCAGGGGACACAAGTTCGTGCCCCGGTCTGGGAAGATCCCACATGCCGCGGAGCGACAGGGCCCGTGAGCCATGGCCGCTGAGCCTGAGCGTCCGAGGCCTGTGCTCCGCAACGGGAGAGGCCACAACAGTGAGAGGCCCGCGTACCGCAAAAAAAAAAAAATATATAGATGCTAACTTGTAAGGTTGTTTTTAGGATTGGAAATTGTATATATGTTAACTACATAGTAAAGTGCTAAGTATTTAAAGTGGTATTACTGTAAGAGTAATTATAATACCTCAGATAATATTTTGTTTCAAAGATTGTAGACCAATGGAAGGAGTCATCTAAGCCTTCCTAGCCATCTGGGTTTCCAGGAAGTTATAAAATACTCAACTGGGAAAGATAGCCTGATTTCTATTCAGTTATCTATATGTATTTGGAGTTTCATGTTCAGGAAATTGCTCCTAATTTCATCTCTCTACAACATGAATTTCTTTTACATTTAGACCTATGTAAGAATTCCACAGGTAAAATGAAACATTTTTCTTATTTTTAATATAACTTCTAAGTGGTATTTTGATATAGTGAAAATTATGGCTCAGGAACACTAGTGACCACAAAACTTTCTAACGGCTCCTGTGTTTTTTGTGACAAATTCCTCTTTTCTAGGCTTCTAGATTGTGGAAGAGACAATGTGGCCAGGTGCAAGGGTGATGAGGAGGAATAAAAGAAGAAAGGATTTATAACTTTTAAGAATTTGAGTAAAACTTTACAAGTTTGAAAGTTCTTAGGGAAGACTATATAATTTGGGCAGTTAGAAAGTCTAGGCATACCATAGCACAAATAAATTATGGCTCTTTGCCTATGTTACCTTTTGGGAAAATAGCACTTAAAACTCATTGTGAAAATCAAACATTTGGGTGTTTTGAGTATTCAGAGAATTTCTAAGATTGTTTGTAAAGTGATTCTTTTGGTAGTATGTCTGAAAGGCAAAAGGTT
Source organism: Aethalodelphis obliquidens (assembly GCF_003676395.1). Classification (NCBI taxonomy): domain Eukaryota; kingdom Metazoa; phylum Chordata; class Mammalia; order Artiodactyla; family Delphinidae; genus Aethalodelphis; species Aethalodelphis obliquidens. The sequence continues at coordinate 68,661,538 of NW_020837949.1, read as the reverse complement.
AATTTGCACCAATTAATAGGCTGAGAATATCATTTAACAGGTGACTAATAAAACATAAACATGTATAGCAGTTCAGTGGTTTTTTGTTAGTTGCAGATTTGTCGGAATTGCTTTTAGACTCTAATTTTCTTAAGTTGTTAATCAGAATATAATTTGTAAGATTCAGTCTCATTATGCCTTCTAAATAAAACAAATTATGTTTTAATAAAATCTGAAACTTTCCAGATACATTGAAAAGCTGGTTTAAAGCAAAATCTTTACAACTAATTTAAGAAAACTTCAGAAATTTGGTGTCAAAGAAATACTGCCTTGTTTTTGATGGTGTTAAGGGATAATTTTCATAAGTGTAAAATCATTATTAGTTTCATGCAGTTATAAGGAGCATGCTAAGGAGTTTATTGCCCTCATTAATGAGGGAACCAGACAGATGTTACAACTGAGAGGAGAACAAATTTATATGGAATAAAGGAATGTTGAAATTAATTCCCAAATAGACAAAACTTTTTTTCCCCACGGGACGAGGGGTGCTAGTTGAACCTTCACTGGGCAGAATCTATTGGCACGTTTATAGGCAAGAATGATTTTTCCATTTACTATCAGTTATCTATAATTTTTGAGAGTTGTATAAAAGCTCAAGGGCAATGAAAAGCTGGTTTCCGCTAATCAGGAAGGGTTTGCTCTAAACAATACAGTTTTCAATTGGGGACACTTATTTTGCTTATTCTCATTTCCTTAGAATGTTGAGGATAGTGACCCAGTAGCCTCAGAAAATTCAGGCACTACTTGCTGCCACCTCTCCTACCCTGTTCTAAATTTTAATCCTAAAAACAAAAACACAACTAATTGAGATGTACTACTAGTAGTTGAAGTTCTTGAATTGGTGGGAAGTATTGGCATCGTTTTAACCTCAGGTCAAATTGCAGAAAACTGGTCTGAATTAAGTTCTATAAAGAAAGTAGTGAAGATTTTTGCTTAGAGCTGCCAGGCAGTTAGTTGTTTGCCTGGGAGTCCTTTGAACTCATTCTCCTTTGTTATTTTAAATTGTGTTTTATAGACTCTCAACTGATTGTCCTGTTTTCTTACCTCTTTTCAAACCCTACCTAAAAAGGTCCCTTTCAGATAAATCATTTCCTGAATAAATGAGACACTGTGACAGCCCCCTGGTGGGTATGCAGGCTTAAGATAACGTTGATATTTTAACTTACATTACATTTTGGTTAAAAAATCCAAATTAATGATGATGTACTACTTCAAGAGACTAAGATGCCCCAAAATTAAGGCTAACATTAGGTTGTCTGCATATAGGGGCTCAAAAGTGTTGCCCGGACCCCAGTTCTTTTCTCTTCTCTGTGTATGCTCCATTCTTGGGTTTCACAGAGGCAAGATGACTTCAGTAGGGCAGCTTTTATCATTTCTTTTACTTTTCATTTATTTTCTTTTATTTCTTATTTCTTCTACTTTTGGTAGGGTTGGTCAGAGTATAAAATTCTAAGTGTACAGTTATTTTTTTCCCAGTACCTTGAAAATATATTATGCCATTGTCTCCTGACTTTAATATACCTTTGAGAAGTCTACTAACCAGTCTAATTGTATTCCTTGAAAGTAATCTGCCTTTTCTGTCTGGTTGCATGTAAGAATTTTTCAGGTTTTGGGCAGTGTCTCTGGTATTTCAATATATGAATCTTTCTTCCCTTGGATTTTTTGCCCTTTATGAATTTTATGGTCTTTAAAAATCAATTCTAAAAAATCCTAAGCTATTGTCTTATTGAATATTGACCTTGTCGCATTTCCCAACTGACAGCTTTTTTTCTTCTTTATCCATATGCATCTATATACGATAAACCTTATCCTGTCCTCATGTCTCAACTTTAATATTTTCTACTTGTTCTCGTGGACTGCGTCACGGGTAATTTCAGTTTTCTATTTCATTCTTTAGTTCTAATCTTTTGCTTAAGGAGTTTTACAGTTGTAATAATTCTCAATTTCTAGTTCTGTTTGGTCCATTTCAAATGTGACTGGTCTTTTTCTATTTTGCTTTTCTGTTTTGTCTTTCAGTATTTAAACATTTTATACATTGTAGCTAATAGTAATTCTTGGTAGTTTAATTCTCCAGCTCTTCAATTCTGTTCACTTTTGCTCATGATGATTGGTGTCCTCCTTTGCAATTTGGATTGTAAGCCCATGTTTGGCAGGACTCGATCAGCAGGAATCCTCTGGGCATGGGACGAAGGTATGTTTCTGAAACATGAATTTGTGTTCCCTCTGCCAGGGATCCCAAGGGCTTTTCCAACCTGCAGCAACTTTTGTCAGTTCTTGGGTTGAAGTTTTGTAGATCCTATGGTGGTGTTAAAACAAATTTCTAACACACGTATAAAGTATAGATGATCATTACCACTTCTCAGAGAAGAGTACTCCCACCCCCAGCTCACCCTCCTGCTCACCCCGCCCCAAATCCCAAGCCAGGACAGACAATTTTGCTTTGTCTTTCCTCACTGAGGGCACTTTTTTCTACTCTACTCTTTAAATGAGTATATAGCTTCTCATGTATCTTTGAGGGCTACAGTTCTCACCAACCAAGTAGCACAGGCTCAAGATCTAATTCCTCATTCCTTCTCATTTGTTAAAACTAAAGCCTCTTGTTAACCCAAAGATCTCTGCCATCTTACTTCCTTGGTTTCTGGCTATCATGTTAGTTCTAGGGAGTTTTCTTGAGAGTCATACTTTTAAAGTTCTTTTTTAAAAAGGCACTTTTAAAAGTTACTTTTAGAAGCTGTTTATGAATTCTTCTGCATTTAAAAAAATTGTAATAGGCTTTTCCAAGGTATGTGGTCTGCCATATTGCAAAATAGGAGTCCTTTACGAGTATGAAGTACTTGTATATTTCCGCATAATTATAAGTCAAGAGATGTAGTTATAAGGACATTGTTATAAGGGATATGTTGGAGCACTGAAAAATAAAGATGTAGAGAGAATCCTTTTTAGAAGGATTAATAAGCTATTGCATATACTCTAAGAACTGCCAGTAGAGTCTCATTTTCAGTTCATGCTATCAGTAGAGCAGCCTCCTAAAGACTTGCTCCTGAGGGAAGACGTTTAGTTTAGTTACTTGCATATGTTTCTTTCCTGAGCTCTCTGTTTTTGCATCTCTAATGATGTTTTATCGTCTTCTCCCTAATCAACTTCTTACAGTAACAGGTTATATTTATTGCTTCTGCTTCTTCATCTCCAATTTATTGCTCAGTGCACTGCAATCAACCTGGCCTCTTTCCCCTCTGACTCTTCTGCCTGAAAATCACCTGTAACTTTCCAATTCCCAATCAAACACATTTTTAGTCTTTTGTATAACAAGGAGTTTGACTGGCTTTTGTCCCTGGTTCCTTGCAGGGAGAATAAGTCCTTGAAATTTGTCAAGGGTCTTCATTTTTCATGAGCCCATTGGATCTCATTTGAGCTTACGCTAGTAAGATGAGATGACTCAGGATAGGGGCTGGTTACCAGCAAGACCAATGGAGCTTTGAACCAGCTGGATTTTTGGGGTGAGAGGAATGGTGCTGGAGACCGAACTCAGTCACATGCTCAATGGTTTAATTAATCATGCTTAAGAAGTGAAATCCCAATAAACTCTGGACAATGAAGCACAGTGGGGAGCTACTTGGTTGGTGAACAAAGAGGTGCTGAAAACATGCTGCTCCCTGATTGCTTGGGGGGAGGCCATCATAGAAGCTGTGTGTTCTGGTCTCCCCTGAGATCTCACTCCATGTGTCTCTTCATTTATTTATCTAGTCTGATTTGTATCCTTTCTCATAAATACGTAATGTAAGTAATCATAATCATAATGTGATAAGCATTCTTCCTGAGCTCTGAGTCATTCTAGTGAATTACTGAACTTGAATAGAGGTTGTGGGAACCTCTTGAATTTGGAGTCAGTTGGTCAGAAGTGTCGGTGGCCTGGGGAACCCCACTTCTCTCTGGTGTCTGAAGTAATGGCAGTCTGGTTATGAACCATGGGTTTATGCTAACTCTAGGTGGCTGACATCAGAATTGAGTTTTAGAGTACACCAGTGTGTATAGAATGCCTTAAGTTTGATAGTGTTAACCAGCTCTTCCTTGGAACTCTTGCCTCTACCTTGGCTTCTGTGACTTTATTCATTCCTCTTACTTTTTTGACCACTCACTTTTCAGATACTTCTTCCCATCCTTTAAATGAGGTTCCTTTAACTATTATCACCAAACAAAGTATTTCTGAGCAATCTAAATCATGCCCACAATACTTAATATTGTTTAAATCTACATACCATAAAACGCACTTTGGGGGAATGTACAATCTGAGTGTTTACACCTGTAAAGATTCTTGTAATCACCACCACAGGTAGGACACAGAACTGTTCTAACACTCTGAAGAATTTCCTCCTGTTGCCCTTAGTATTCAGACCCTCGTTCCTCTAACCCCTGTCAACCACTGATGTGTTCTCCGTTCCTGTATTTTTGTCTTTTCCAGAATCCATAAATTGAAGCATACAACATGTAACTTTTTAAGACTATTATTTCACTGGGCGCAACATATTTGTGTGCACCTATTTTAACTCTCACTGACACACTGTCCCAAATCTCTCTCATTCTCAGGCTTCTCACTTCTGAATTCCAGACCTGCTGTGTTCAACTTCCAGCTAGATAGAACCACTTAAATTTGCCTTTTTCAGTGTCTATGGAATCATGTGCAGATTGGAATTCATTAATCTTCCCTGATATCTTTCCTTGAATTTCATCCATAGGTAAGAGGGAACCACTGATTTTTGAGGAGGGAATAATAATACTTGAACTCTACAAAGATGACTGTCTGCCTTGTTTGGTAGGTTGACTAAAGGAAGACTTTGAGGGAAGTGAAGTTAGTTGGGATCTGCAGTAATGATGCAGCTGAGTGATGACGAACCCTATATAAGCCAAATGAAATGGAGAGGGAAGTAGATAGTACTAAAATGTTCAGGGCACTGGACTGCCTGGACTTGAGTAACGGTGTGGTATGTGAGCCATAGGAAATAAGGGACATGTATTTTGTGTGCTTTTAATTTTTCTTTTCCCTGAGGTAGTCTCATCTCTTCTCTCTAAATCCCTGTGTTCCTGCCCTCCCCACCCTTGCCTCCAAGTTTCTGTGAAATTAGGGTTTAGGCACTGATTTTTTGCTTGCCACATCTTTGCAGACCTATTTACATTTGCCTAAGGGTTATGACTGCCTGGGACCTTTTCCGCACCGGTTCATGATTTATCTTATCTTTTCTCATAAAACAAGGTCTCCTATACTTCCTGTATTGGATTTTTGCAATGTGTAAAACAGGGACTTTTTGTATCTGAAAGCAGGCTCCAGGCCTTTGTTTCTTCCTATATTTGAATATCAGCTTGGCACAAGGTTTCTCAACATTGGCACGATAGACCTTTTGGGTAAGGTAATTGTTTATTCTTGCGGGGGGTGGCTATCCCATGTGCTATAGCATAGTTAGCAGGATTAGTTTTTGTTGGAAAATTGTTAATCTGAAGAGAAACAGTGGAATTTATATAATGAGAAATTTTGACATGGGGTGTGTGTGGGATCTCTTAGGACTGTGCAGCATGACTATTTAGCAATGATGAACAATGCTTTGGAAATTCTGCTGAAGTTAATGTGTGTGTATGCATCAAGAATGTAGTTTCACTACCCAGCTTTATAACTTTATGCAATGTATTCTGGACTGTTTTTTTTAAATTTTTATTTCATATTGGAATATAGTTGATTTACAATGTTTTGTTAGTTTCAGGTGTATAGCAAAGTGATTCAGTTATACGTATACATATATCTATTTTTCAGATTCTTTTCCCATATAGGTTATTACAGAGTAGTGAGTAGAGTTCCCTGTGCTATACAGTAGGTCCTTGTTGATTATCTGTTTTCTATACAATAGTGTGTATATTGTTAATCCCAACCTCATAATTTATCCCTCCCCCCGCCGACTTTTCCCCTTTGGTGTAACCATAAGTTTGTTTTCTGTTTCTGTTTTGTAAATAAGCTCATTTGTATCATTTTTTTAGATTCCACATATAAGTGATACCATATATTTGTCTTTCTCTGTCTGACTTCACTTAGTATGATAATCTCTAGGTCCATCCATGTTGCTGCAAATGGCATTATTTCATTCTTTTGTATGGCTGAGTAATGGTCCATTGTATATATGTACCACATCTTCTTTATCCATTCTTCTGTCGATGGACATTTAAGTTGCTTCCATGTCTTTGCTCTTGTAAATAGTGCTGCAAAGAACATTGGGGTGCGTGTATCTTTTTGAATTATGGTTTTCTCTGGATATATGCCCAGGAGTGGGATTGCTGGATCATATGGTAGCTCTGTTTTTGTTTTTTAAGGAACCTCTACACTGTTTTCCATAGTGGTGCAACTATAGGTGTGTGGGTTTATTTTTGGGCTTTCTATCCTGTTGCATTGATCTATTATTTCTGTTTTTGTGCCAGTACCATACTGTTGTGATTATTGTAGCTTTATAGTTTAGTCTGAAGTAGCTAATTCCTCCAGCTCTGTCCTTCTTTCTCATGATTGCTTTGGTTATTCAGAGTCTTTTGTGTTTCCATACAAATTTTAAGATTTTTTTGTTCTAGATCTGCAAAAAATCCCATTGGTAATTTGATAGGGATTGCATTGAATCTGTAGATTGCTTTGAGTAGCATAGTAATTTTGACAACATTGATTCTTCCAGTCCAAGAACATGGCATATCTTTCCATCTCTTTGTGACATCTTTGATTTCTTTCATCAGTATCTTACAGTTTTCAGAGTGAGCTCATCAATGAATTCAGTAAAGTTGCAGGATACAAAATTAATACACAGAAATCTATTGCATTTCTATACACTAAAAACTAAAGATCAGAAAGAGAAATTAAGGAAACAATTGCATTTACCATTGCATCAAAAAGAATAAAATACCTAGGAATGGATTGTTTTAAAATAGAGATGAAAAACTCACTTAACAGATATTTGACTCTGTATTTGGAAATTTGACATAAAGTAGAATTGACCATGGCTAGTAATTGCTTGATCTCTGGGTGGTTGTGGTCATGATGATCCATACTGAAGGTCAGAGTTCAGTCCTGGGTGGGGGTCAGGTAATAAGCTTTCCTGGGCCAAATGGATCCTTTATCTACTCAAGAGAAAGTTTGGTATTGATTTAAGTCCTATGTCTAAAGAATCAGTGAGTTCTGGAAGAAAACAGTGAGTTCTGATTATTTCTTGGGAAATGTTGACAAAGGTTTAAATTAAGTCCAGGGCAGGTGGTGAACTACTTATTCCCTGACTGCCATGGTCTGAGGTGAAACTTGATCTGTTTCTGATGCTAGAGAAGCTGCTATGTGAAAGGCTTTTGTTTTGCTTAATTACCTGAAACTATCTGCCCTTGCAAATCTGTTCAATTAATTACTTTAAAATGAAGTTTGAAAGGGTAGATTAAGGAAAGATGAGTATACCTAGGAATTAAAGTTTAGTAGATATCCAAGTTTATCTCTGATCATATTAGGTTTCAGATAAATGGTATCACTCTAATTGTCCAGAATTAAAGTTTTGTGTACAGCGGGGGCTCCTTATGCCTTTGTGCTACATATTCAGGTTTAGGGATACTTTGGAGTGATAGCACAGTTTGGACAGGTTTTTCTAAAAGCTATATTTCTATACTGAATAAACTATAGATTCTTTCCTCATAAAAGGAGATGGGAAGTATTCTACTATAAAAATGTGAAATAGTCAAAATCTCATAATTGGCATGATTAGCTTTGAAGATGTTATTCTGTAAACATTAAGTAGTCTCTGAATAAAGATAACTCAGCTAACTGAAATTGTAATTACCTAGTCAGAGGATTTCTGTTGGAGAGTGTCATAATTAGCTTGAATGCAGATGCCTGAGGAGGGATGCATGTTAGGACCTGCTGTGTTGATGGATGATAAGCATTGTTCAATTTTGCTTTTAAAAGTAAACAGTAGAGGTGGGGTTCTTTACTCGTATTGTATGATTTGTATCTATGATGTTTTCCATGCATTGATATGTGGAAATATTTGATACATTACCCTGAGAGGCACGTAATCACTGTGGTGTTGAGCTGTTAAGCTTCCATTCAGAGCTCATTATGCTAATTCCCATGGAAACAGTGTGTTTGATAACTTGGGAATTACATTTTATAAAATAAACTTCTCAGGTAGCTGTACTTTAGAGGCAACTCACTTTGTCCATACTTGGACAGCAGAGGTATTTTCACTTGTGACTCTTCTCTTCGGCTTTTTGTGTAGTGAGACTTAGGAAGCTGGTAGCCACCTTGTGCTTTCAATTGTCTTTATGTTGTGTTACTTTCCACCTGATGTTTTAGCTTCCATAGGAAAGAACCTAGTAATTTCTGCAATATACTAATCCTATAATGACATCTCAAAAATGAATGATCTCTGCTCTTGAAGTTAGTTTTCAGTAATCAAAATGAGGGTCCATAAATACACATCTTAGAAATTCTCTTTTTAAAAATACCAAAAACAGTCAGAGAGAACGACGCTTGCAGATCTACCACATGGTATAATAAATAGAACATTACTGGTCACTGTGAAACTCTGTCCCTGCCTTGATCGTGTTTACTCCTCCCAGGTGGATAAACATTATTTTGAACTTTGTTTTCTTGCCCTTGTCTTCAGTTTTGTAGCGTGTATCCCTAAAGAACATACTTGTTAGATTTTATTTTTTTGTTGAGGTATAATTCACACGTTCATATGATTTTTAACTGTTTTGTATATATATTTTTTGCCCAGTGTATTGGGGGAAATGTATTCACATTAATCTGTGCATTATAATTCCTTCATGAGCACTACTTCATATGTCACAATTTATCTGTTTACAGTTAGTGGACATTTGTTTTTAATTTATGCTAATATGAACATTGCTAGCATGAACAGTGCTACTCATGTCTTCTGGTGCACATGTGCAAGGATTTCTCTAGTCAAGATGTGTGAGTGTTACCAGCCTTACCAGATGATGCTGACTTATTTTGTAAATTTGTATCAATTTAGTCACCAATAGTGTATTAACAACAGCTTGTTGCCCCACATTCTCACCATCACTTGACACTGTTAGACTTATTTCTTTCTAATCCAGATAGTGGAAAGTGCTTTCTCTTTGTGGTTTAAATTGGCATCTTATAAGTAGGTTGGGTATTCTTCATATATTTATGGGCTTTATGTGTTCTTACTGAATTGCACACGTACATCTTTTGCCCCTGTTTCTAGTTCTCAAATAACCACTGGTTTGTTGGGGTTATTCTGGAAACGAATACTTTGCAAAGTATATGCTTTGTAACTGTTATCTCCCTTTTAAAAATTTCTTTTTAAAATACTGGTTTGTGATGAGCAAGCATTTTTATTTCAATATAGCCAAAATTACTAATGTCTTTATGGCTCTTGATTTGTGTGGGATCTGAGAGAGTGAATATGGGTGCCTTGGGTTCAGATTGGGGCAGTAGAAACAAGGAAAAGTGGGCAGATTTGGGATATTTTGAAGCTGATGTCTTGCTGATGGTTTGGATAGGAAATATGACAGGAGGAGAAATCAATGACCTTCAATGTTTTTGGTAAGAACGACTAAAAGAATAGAGTAGACGTTTCTGTAGATGGGAACATCTGTAGAGGAGCCAGTTAGGGGTGTGTGGTATAGGTGAAACCAGAACTTGGATATTTATAGTCTGGTTGTGTGTTTTGATCTGAATGGAGATGTTAAATACGTATTTGGATGTACAACTCCAGATTTAAGGAGAAATATCTGGGCTGGATTTATAGATTTGTGAAGTCTCGTATAAGATAGTATTTGAAACTCTGGGACTTGAAGAGGTCACCTATGGAATAAATGTAGGGAAGTCTGAGGTCCGAGTTCTGGAAATGTTTTCCACTTAGAAGGAGGATATAAGGATCTAGGATTTAAAGTGTGAGAAGATGAGAGAGTTTGCTTGGTGATAATGGTTTCTGAAAACCAAGTGAACAAATGTCCTCAAGAAGATAAAGAGCTATCCACTGGATTTAGCAATGTGAGGGTCATTGTGAGCTTGAAAAATTTATTTTGTGGAGTTGTGGAGATGAAATCCTAATAAACGTAGACTACAGAGCACACGGGAGGAGAGAAAAATTACAGATAAGGAATAGTATAGTATGGACAATTGTTTGAAAGAGTCTTATTTTAAACTGATACTAACTGGCTGATGTATGATCAATGGAAGACTGACTTAATGATGGGAGATGTCACAAAATCCATGTACTCTAATGGAGACAGTTCAGTAAAAGAATACAAACTTGAGGCAGGACAGAAGACTATTGCTATAGAGACCTACATGAGAAGGAATGGATACCAGTAAGTATGTGGAGATGTTGGATCTTAGAAAAGAGGTGGAAATTTTTTGTAGTTCTTAGAATGTTTTGCACTTACTGAGTATATTTAAATATATTGCACTTTTGTTAAATATATTCCTAAGGATTCTTTTTGAAGTTACTATAAAGGAATTACTTTTGGATTGTTGCTTGCAGATATATAGAAATACAGTTAACTTTTATATATTAATCTTGTCCTCTGCATTCTTACTAAACTAGTTTATTAGTTCTAATAGTATTTTTAGTGGATTCATTAGAATTATCTGTGTATAAGATTGTGTCATCTGCAAGTGAAGATAGTTTACTTTTCTTGGATGCCTTTATTAGATGTTCCTGCATAACTGCCCTGACGAGAACTTCCAGTACTTTTCTTAAAAGTGGCAACAGTGGACGTCCTTGTTCCTGATGTTGAAGGGAAAACATTAAGTCATCACACCATTAAGTATGATGTCAGCTGTGGATTTTTTTTGTAGATGCCCTTGATCAGATTGAGCAAGTTCTCTTCTGTTAGTTTGTTGCATGCTTTTTTCATGAAGTGTTGGATATTGTCAGATAATTTTTCTGAGTCTATTGAGATGTTCATGTATTTCTGTTATTTATTCTATTAATATGGTGTATTACATTGATTTTTTTCCAGAATGTTAAATTAATTTTGCTTTCTTGGGATAAATCCCACTTGGTCATGGTGCACAATACTACTTACGTGTTGCCAAATTTGGTTTGTTATCTTGAAGATTTTTGTGTTTATATCTTTCAGAGTATTGATCTGTATTTTGGCTTTTTGTGATGTCTCTGGTTTTGGTAATATTGGTCTTAAAGAGTGAGTTGGGAAGTGTTCCCTCCTATTTTTTTTGAAATGGTGTGAGGAACTGGTATTGAAAAAAATACTTTCATTACAATTAACCAGCGAAGCCATCTGGGCCTGGGCTTTTCTTCGTGGGAAATCAAAAAATGCCTAATTTTCTTAAAGGTCTATTCAGATTTTCTATCTTTGAATTAGTTTTGGTTGTGTCTTTCTAGAAAAATGTGATTTTATCTGTTACCTGATTTGTTAAAATACGCTTGCAGTTTTCTTTCTCCTTATTTCTATAAGGTTAGTGGAAATGTCACCACTTTCACTCCTGATATTACTTATTTGAGTCTTATAAACCTTTAGCTAAACTAGAAAAAAAACTGTTTAAACTTTTTCAAAGAACTAACTTTTGGTTTTTCTCTATTCTATTTTCTGCTCTTATGTTTATTATTATGCCTGCATTAGCTTAAGTCTTTCTCTTTTTTCAGTATCTTGAGGTGGAAGGTTAGGGTTTTGATTTTGAAAATGTCCTTTTATATATACACAATTACAGCTACAAATCTCTCTTAGAACTGCTTTAACTGCATTTTCCAGTTACTTTACATTGTGTATGTTACTGATCTCAAAGTATCATTTCCATAGTGATTTCTTCTTGGATTCATTTACTAGTGTGTTGTTCAATTGCTATGTTTTTTTTTGTTTGTTTGTTTTCTGCTTTTTTAAATTTATTTTGGGCTGCGTTTTGGGTCTTCATTGCTGTGCATGGGCTCTCTCTAGTTGAGGCAAGCGGGGGCTACTCTTAGCTGTGGTGTGCGGGCTTCTCATTGCGGTGGCCTCTCTTGTGGTGGAGCACGGGCTCTAGGCATGCGGGCTTCAGTAGTTGTGCCCTGTGGGCTCAGTAGTTGTGGCTCGCAGGCTGTAGAGCGCAGGCTCAGTAGTTGTGGTGCAAGGGCCTAGTTGACCCGAGGCATGTGGGATCCTCCCGGACCAGGGCTGGAAACTGTGTCCCTTGCATTGGCAGGCGGTTTCTTTCTTTTTTTTTTTTGGTGGTACGCGGGCCTCTCACTGTTGTGGCCTCTCTCGTTGCGGAGCACAGGCTCCGGACGCGCAGGCTCAGCGGCCATGGCTCACGGGCCCAGCTGCTCCGCGGCATGTGGGATCTTCCCGGACTGGGGCACGAACCTGTGTCCCCTGCATCGGCAGGCGGACTCTCAACCACTGCGCCACCAGGGAAGCCCCTGGCAGTCGGTTTCTTAACCACTGCACCATCAGGGAAACCCAATTGCTATGCTCTTTTTTTTTTTTTTTTTTGCGATACGCGGGCCTCACTGTTGTGGCCTCTCCTGTTGCGGAGCGCAGGCTCAGCGGCCATGGCTCATGGGCCCAGCCGGTCCGCGGCATGTGGGATCTTCCCAGACCAGGGCACGAACCTGTGTCCCCTGCATTGGCAAGCAGACTCTCAACCACTGCGCCACCAGGGAAGCCCCAATTGCTATGTTCTTAGTTCTCATATTTCTTTTTGTTTCTCTAAAACATTTTTTGAGGTATAATTGACATACAACATACTGGATTCAGGTGTACAACATGTTTCAACATTTGTATACATTGAGAAATTACCACAATAAGACTGTATCTGTCACCATACATAGTTACAGAATTTCTTCTGAAGAGACTTAAGATCTATTCTCTCAGCAACTTTCAAATATGCAATATAGTATTAAGTATATTACATCCCCATGATGTATTTCATAACTGGAAATTTGTACCTTTTAACTTCCTTCACACATTTTACCCATGTCCCCCATCAAGCTGTTCTCTGTATCTATGAGCTATTTCTGTCTTTTGTTTAAGTTCCAGGTAAGTGGGATCATACAGTATTTGTCTTTCTGATTAATTTCACTTAGCATAATGCCCGTGAGGTCTTCACATGTCCTGAAGATGGCCATTTAGGTTTCCATGTTTTGGCTGTTGTAAATAATGCCGCAGTGAATATGGAGGTGGGTATCTTTGAGTTCGTGCTTTTGTTTGCTTCAGATAAATAACCGGAAGTAGAATCTCTGCGTCATTTTGTAGCTCTATCTTTAACTTTCTGAGGAGCCTCCATACCGTTATCCATAGTGGCTGCACCACTGTTTTCTAATTTCACTCTTAAGATCAGAGAACATACTTAGTATGACTTTAATCCTTTAAAATTTATTGTGTCTTGTTTTACGGCCAAACATATGGTCTGATCTGGAGAACTCTCCATGTGTACTTGAGGACAACATAGACTTTTGTTGGTGGAGTATTCAATAGATATGTTAGATATAGTTGGTTTATAGTGCTTTTCAAGTCTTATTTCCATGGTCATCTTCTGCCTAGTTGTTCTACTCATTATTGAAAGTGGGGTGTTGATATCTCCAACTGCTGGATTATTTATTTCTCCTTTAAATCCTACCAATTTTTGCTTCATGTATTTGGGGATCTGTTAGATAAATTTTTATATCTTGTTGAATTGACCTTTTTTAAATTTTAAGATGGGTTTATCTTTAACATTTTTGGATTTTTTATGGTATAGCTACTCCAGCTTTCTCACAGGTTGCTGTTAGTTTGATATGTATCCTTTTTCATCCTTCTGTATTCAGTATATTTGGATCTTTTAGCTTTCGTGTTTTTACTATGATGTGTCTGGATATGAATTTCTTTGTGTGTATTCTGCTTTGAGTATACTGAGCTCCCTGAGTGTGCAGATTGCTTTTCTTGGGAAATTTTCAGTCATAATTTTTTGAATATTTTTTCTGCTCCTTTCTTGCCTTCATTTTCCCTCTGGTACTCCTATTACAAAAATGTCTGTAATGATGTCCTACATTTCTCTGTGAATCTGTTCATTTTTCTTGGTGTAATCTGTTGATCTGACTTTAAGTTCAGTTATTCTCCTGTTCAAACCTACTGTTGAACCCCTCTAGTGAATTTTTCATTTTAGCTATTTTGCAATTCTAAAATTGCTACTCAGTTTTTAAAAATAGGTATTCCTAATATTGATAATACTAATGGTCATCATACTTTATTTCTTTATGCATGATATCCTTTCTTTCTTTGAACATATTTATAATACCTAATTTGAAGGCTTACCTGATAAGTGTGACACTTGGGCCCTCTCACAGGCAGATTCTGTTGCCTGCTTTTTTTTTTTTTTCCTTTGTATAGATCACACCTTCCTGTTTGGATGCATGTATTTACATTTTTTGGTTGTTGTTGAAAAATGCATATTTTGGATAATGTATTTTGTCAGTTCCAGTTACCTCCTACCTACCCTAGGCTTATTATTTTCCTGGCTACTAAAATAGACCAGCAAAGTCACAGTCTTATTCCTGTACAGGGCAAAACCTCTAAAGTCACTTCAGAGGGTGCAGTTCTAGACAAGTGTTGAGTCACCACGGAATGACAGTCGTTTTAGCAGGGTTCGCTTCATCTGTATTTCCCCGATCTCCGTTATACTGTCTGCCTTTGACGCCCAACTGATAAGCTCCATTCATTGCCTGCTGACTGCTCTTTTTTCGGAACAATGCCCAATACATAAAGTACCCTACAGTTTGATCCAAGTAAATTCTGGTCCCTTAGCCAGGGGTAGTTTGTAAAGCTGGTATTGGAGGTTTGCTCTGATTCTGGGGGTGGGTGGGTGGGTGATTCTTGTTAGCTGTCTCTTGTTCTGGTTGTCTCTGGTAAACTAGCTTCCCTATGGTTCAGCTTTTTGCTCTCATGAAGCTCTCACCTTCCTCTTAATTGCTTACCATGATCTCCGTTTCTTTTGAGAGCGTACTTACCCTTAAACTTCCTCACACTTCCAATTAAGCAAGTTCCCTTGGGGAGAGCTTAGTAGCTATTTCTTCTTAGAGGCTGTCTTTCTCCCTGTGAAAAATCACCATGCCACTGCTTTGGAGCTGTAGTTGGGCATGTTGTTTGAGTGACACCACTACTTCGTGAGCAGGGTGCTGCCTGGAGACATTAGACTCATCTTCTTTTTGTCTCTCCTGGCACAGAACCTCTGCCCTGTGTGTGACTGGGCCAAGCGTGATCGGGGCCCCAGTATTCCCTACCTACCATGCCTGGGGTGGGTCTTGCACTGTATTGGGTGGAGGCTATGTGGGTGAAGGGAGTCTACAACCTCTTGGCCATACTTGCTGGTAACTGAGCCTTTGTGACATGGAATTGAGTGGGATGGGAAATGCTGGCACTCTGCCCCTCCCACTGGGAGCTGGTGGGAGAGGGAACTCTTTCTTTTTGGCCATACCTACTCTGAGTGGAACTTAAGTCACATTGAGCTGGGTGTTGTGGAATGAAGGAAGAAAAACAGATGACGGTTCCAGTACCACAGACTCTGTTCTTTCCAAGGTTTAAGAGAGATTCTTAAATGTTAATTTATTGAATGCCCTTAGGACAATTTTCAAAGGCTTTAAATGGTGGTTTTTTAAAAAATGCTTTTCTCTAGTTGCAGAGAGTCTGCACAGCTCTTCATGGAGACATTTTGTATGTCTCATGTTCTTCTAAATTTTTATGTCATTGTCTGGCATAGAATTAACCATAAGTAGTTAGTTAATTATAATAGTAATTAGTTAGTAATAGAACTATATTTTTTTTCCTTAAAAAGCACTATGATGTATGTGCATGTGTGTTCCTTTCCTGTCTTCTAACCTCTGCTGATAGGTGCTAGGCTTGACAAGTCAGGCTTGCTCTTTTTTTTTTTTAATTGGAGTATAGTTGATTTACAATGTTGTGTTAGTTTCAGGTGTACACCAAAGTGAATCAGTTATACATATACATATATCCACTCTTTTTTAGATTCTTTTCCCATTATCGGCCATTACAGAGTACTGAGTATTGAGTAGAGTTCCCTGTGCTCTACAGTAGGTCCTTACTAGTTATCTATTTTATATACAGTAGTGTGTATATGTTAATCCCAACCTCCCAATTTATCCCTCCCCCCGGTAACCATAGGTTTGTTTTCTACATCTGTAACTCTATTTCTGTTTTGTAGATAAGTTCACTTGTACCCTTATTTTTAGATTCCACATATAAGTGATACCATCTGATATTTGTCTTTCTCTGTCTGACTTAACTTCACTCAGTATGACAATCTCTAGGTCCATCCATGTTGCTGCAAATGGCATTATTTCATTCTTTGTTATGGCTGAGTAATATTCCATTGTATATATGTGCCACATCTTATTTATCCATTCCTCTGTTGATGGACATTTAGGTTGCTTCCATGTTCTGGCTATTGTAAATAGTGCTACAATGAACATTGGGGTGCATGTATCTTTTTGAATTATGGTTTTCTGTGGATATATGCCCAGGAGTGGGATTGCTGGATCCCCTAATCAATGACAAAGGAGGCAAGGAGATACAATGGAGAAAAGACAGTCTCTTCAATAAGTGGTGCTGGGAAAACTGGACAGCTACATGTAAAAGAATGAAATTTGAACACTCCTTAACACCATACACAAAAATAAACTCAAAATGGATTAAAGACCTAAATGTAAGGCCAGCAACTGTAAAACTTTTTGAGGAAAACATAGGCAGAACACTCTATGACCTAAATCACAGCAAGATCCTTTTTGACTCACCCCCTAGAGAAATGGAAATAAAAACAAAAATAAACAAATGGGACCTAATGAAATTTAAAAGCTTTTGCACAGCAAAGGAAACCATAAAAAAGACGAAAAGACAACCTTTAGAATGGGAGAAAATATTTGCAAGTGAAGCAACTGACAAAGGATTAATCTCCAAAATATACAACTCATGCAGCTCAATATTAAAAAATCAAATAGACATTTCTCCAAAAAAGACATACAGGTGGCCAAAAGGCACATGAAAAATGCTCAACATTACTAATCATTAGAGAAATGCAAATAAAAACTATAATGAGGTATCACCTGGTATCACACTGGTCAGAGTGGCCATCATCAAAAAATCTACAAACAGGGCTTCCCTGGTGGCGCAGTGGTTGAGAGTCCACCTGCCAATGCAGGGGACACGGGTTCGTGCCCCGGTCCGGGAAGATCCCACATGCCGTGGAGTGGCTATGCCTGTGAGCCATGGACGCTGAGCCTGCGCGTCTGGAGCCTCTGCTCCGCAACAGGAGAGGCCGCAACAGTGAGAGGCCCGCGTACCCCCCCCCCCCCAAAAAAAAAAGAAAAAGAAACCTACAAACAATAATGCTGGAGTGGGTGCGGAGAAAAGGGAACCCTCCTGCACTGTTGGTGGGAATGTAAACTGGTATAGCCACTATGGAGAACAGTATGGGGGTTCCTTAAACAACTAAAACTAGAACTACCATACGGGCTTGCTCTTTATCTACCTTTCACCTACTTGGACTTTACTCCTTCCCTATCACCCCTGGCTGTCTCTTCACTTTTGCTATTATGCCTAGGCTCCAAATCTCTGCTTGAGTCACTGGAAATGGCTACACAATTTGTACAGCCTGCTTGGCTCTCACATTAGCTTTGATTTTCAGCCAGTCCCTTGGCTTTTGTAAACTAGTGTATGGACTGTCCTTCTCAGATGTTGGTCTCCTTGAGACCAAATTTGTTCTTAGGTATTAATGTTATATGCTGCAATTACATGAAAGATAGGACATATTATAGTCAATATAAGACAGCTGGGTTTAGGCCTACCCTAGGAAGTTTAAGGCTACTTCACCAAGGTAGCTGTCTGGTAATGACCTTCAAGACTATATTACAGTGAAACTTATTAAAGGTAAAGGGAAAAGCTGTCAGATAAGGTGTCTTTTTAAAGATTAGATGCATCTATTAATGAGACAGAGCTTTCATAGGAGCAATTGAAATCAATGGATATTAGCCTCATGGAGCGTTGCATCGATGCTATATTTGAATGGAGCTGTTTTTTTGCAGGAGTTAGAGCAAGACATATATTCATTGTCACTTGGCTGGTGGCTGAGCTCATTTTGGGGATCTTAAGGAATATGTCTTGTTCCTTAATGATGTAATGTGTACATTAAATACTTGAAGGCACACTAACAAGTAAATATTCACGTATAATCCGTTTCAGTTCTTTGACAGTAGTCTCCTTCCCATCTTCAGGGAATACTCAGTTGTATCTTAGCATCCTTTGTTCGTATTTGACTTCAGTGGCCTGTGATGAAGAGGATTTTGGATCCATAATGAAACATTATTTCTGTCTCTAATATATGGAACTGTAGTGGTATGAGATTGGTTTTTGACTGGAAATGATTTGATTTATGAACGAAATTAAGACTTGTTTAAGTATGTTCTCGAGGTAGCTTGTTGAAGGTGTAAGATCTGTTTCAAAACAAAGATACCGAGTTCAGAATTTGACTTTCAGATATTCTGAAATAACTTTGTCATTTGCCTCTCTGTTTATCCTTTAGGCTGCAGGAGCAATCCGACCTCTCGTATCTACTGTCATCAGTCCATCTGTAGATGGCTGCTTAGACCACTCACTGGAACGTGCGAGACACAGGGCAAGTGAAATGCCCCAGGCCTTTCTATTTGACGTGATCTATGAAGCATATCAGCAGGTAAGAATCTTCGCTTTTTGACAATCTGCTGTGTTGAGGGTCTCTAAGAACCACCCCCATATTTGGAGATTAGCTAGAAGAACTCAAGGAACTGAGTACATAGTTGGACTCAAGGCTAAAATTGATTAGAGTGACGTTGGATGATAAGAGAAAAAGACCCAGGCAGAGTCTGGAGGAATCCATGTGTAATCTTCCTCATGATCTCTCTCCTTCAGTGTCGCACAAAGGTATACCTTCCGTCCAGCAGTGAGAAGGCAGCAGTTTGGGTGTGATGTTTCTTTTCAGGGAAGCCCATTAGAGATTTGATGTCTAAGGTATTGTGTTGGTCACATAGATACCCTCTGCCTTGCACACAAACTTCAGACTCCCAGGAGAAAAGCCGGTGTTCAACATAAAGCATATTGTAAACCATATTGTTTATGTGAACATCTAGGCACAGTGAGCCACTCTTACCAGTTAACTGTTCACTGGAAACACTCCAAGAGCCAAGTTCCCAGACACTGGCCGAGGGCCCACCTGGTGAGCAGGTCTACTGCTCAGGCCTGCAATCTCAGGCCTAATGTAGTAAACATTTTGCACAGCTGTATAGATATTTTGTTAAAATTTTAAAGGTAAGTGATTTCAAAATATCAAATCATTCATGTTTAGATTATACTGGATTGTCTTTGTTTTCATGTTTTGGAAACATTTTTGTACCTGTAAATTTTACTGCTATTCATTTCTGTGTTTATTTATTAAACAGTTATTAAATATCAGGTAAAGTGCTTGTCAGAAACTTCCCAATGAAATAAGATCACTTACAACAACTAAGGCAGTGCTTGGCTGATGTTAGACAATCAGTAAATAGAGAAAGATGGACTTTAAAGAATATGAGATAATGGTAACATAAATATTGACATTTTATAATAAAAGAATACCGCATTTTGGATAGAAAGTTAATCACAATGAATCAATCTTGACTATCAGTTACTGTTTTAAATATTGAGAATGTAAATCGTAATCAGTTTTCATGGTATGAATAGTCGTCAGTGGTTTGTTTTGTTTTCTTAAAACTCGTTATACAGAAATTTACCTGTATTTGATCATTAATCAAATATTACCCTATCGATAATCCTATAAAGCCTAAATCTTTCTAATATTCTTTAAGATTAATGAAAGAATTTGTTCATCTTTATATAAGCTTTACATTAAGAAGAATGATAGCTCTGTCTTAGAAAATTTAATATAACCTTATGGTCCTCACACTAGAGTAGCATGTTTCAACGGTTTTTAGTAGAGAACTAAGCCCTAATACACTGAGGCAATAGTTGTCAAATTATGGTTCCCAGACCAGCAGCATAAGCATGTTTTGGAACTTGTTAAAATGCAAATTCTGCGCCTCCACCTCAGACTTAGTTACTTAGAAACTCTGGGAATAAGACCCATCCATTTGTGTCTTAACGAGCAAGCTGGCCACGTGATCCTGACTGACACTGAATTTTGGGAACCAACACCCTAAGGTATCCGTTGTATGTGATAAATTCTCTTCTGTTGTGTTCTTGGGAGAATAAGAACGTAGTCACACAAAAATAACTGTTCTGTGGTTCAGATGAGGAATTCTCAAGCCATTTTGGAGGTTTTGATACAAGTTCTTATGAGAATTATTTTTGATCATAAAGGCGTTCATAAGGAAATTTGTGTAAAAGATGTCTCTCATGTATATGATTTGTGTATATATATGTTTGCTTTTAACGAATAGAGAAGAGTAAGATATGACAGAGTTCCAAGGGTGGGAAGTTGTTCTCTATAGAGTGGTCAGAAGTACTCTGTGAAAAGGTAAAGTTTAAACCAACATCGGGAAGTAATTGAGGCGATAAGTCATGCAGGTAACTGACAGAACATTATTTTACACACAAGGACGCAGAATCTAAGAAGGTGGAGCAAGGCTGGAAGAGAATGACATCATGGGGGGAAGTAGGAGGTGTACCTGGGTCCAGTATCTTGTTGAGCCTTAAAGGCAATGTTATGGGCTTTAGATTTTACACTGAATGAGAAGGGAAGACTTTGGATGGTGCTGTGTGAAACCTCACTTCTGTGGGGTCACCTGTCAGTTGTGGGGATGGTACCTTACAGAAGGGAAAGAAGTAAGCTATAGTGATGATCAAGGCAAAGATGATGACAATTAGGGCAATTTGGATAGTAGAGTATTTGGTGTGAAGTGTTTGTTCTGAATATATTTAAAAATAAAATGAGGATAAGCCAATTGGTCTCGTATGGGATATCAGAATGGGAAGAATCATGGGTCCAAGAATTTGCTCTGAATAACTAGAATGTAGTTGCCCCTTTTTTTTCTTTTTTATTTATTTTTTTTGGAGTATAGTTGCTTTAAAATGTTGTGTTTCTACTGTACAGCAAAATGAATCAGCTATAAGTATACATATATCCCGTCTTTTTTGGATTTTCTTCCCATTTAGGTCACCACAGAGCATTAAGTAGAGTTCCCTATGCTATACAGTAGGTACTTATTAGTTATCTATTTTATACATAGTATCAATAGTGTATGTATGTCAATTCCAATCTCCCAATTGCAGTTGCCCTTTATTGGGATGGAGAATGCGAGAGGAAGAATTGGTTTGTGTGATGAGATCAAAAGTTTGGTTCCGAAAGACTAAGTTTGAGATTTCCTTTAGACATACTCAACTGTATCCCTTAACCTTTTTGACTATATGGAACTAGAATTCTGTGGAAAGATCCAGATAATGATAGGCACTTGAGAATTGCCATCATGCAAGGCATTTAATGCCTTGGAGTTAACTGACCTAACTAGAAAAACAGGTACAGAGAAAGTAAGAGCTACAAAGGCTGAACCCTGGGGCAAAGATTGAGTTTGTGAAGATGTATTAGTTTCCTATTACTGTTGAAACAAATTACCACAGACTTACAGAATTAAAAAAAAATACTTTAAAATTCTAGAGATCAGAAATCTAAAATCAAGGTGGTAGGGCTGTGTTTCTTGAGACTACAGGGGAGACTATCTCCTTGACTGTTCCAGTTTCTAGAGGCCACCTGCATTCCTTGGCTTCTGGCCTATCCCTCATACCATTACAAGCTCTTGATTTCAATGTCACATCTAATCCTAGTGATGACATCAGACCCATCTAGATAGTCCCAGTTAATCTCCCCATCACAAAATCTCTAATCTTACCTTCAAAGTCCCTTTGCCATCTAAACGACTTATTCAGATTCTGGGCATTAGGACATGGATATCTTGGGAAGGGGCATTATTCAGAAGAGGAGTGGCCAAAGAGTAAGAGGGTAATGTCCCAGAAGCCTAGTGAAGAAAGGGGCTCAGGAGTGATTGAGCAGTTGTTAAATGCTGCATAGTGGTTTAAAAAAAGGATCGAGAACTGACCATAATAAGCCTTAGCAGTGTGAGATCGCCAGTGTCGGGGTGGTGGTGGTGTTAGTTATGGAAACCTGGTTGCAATTGATTGACTAGAGAATAGGAGGGCCGCTTTTTATAGGAACTTCCATGCATATGGAGCAGAAAAATGGGGTGGCCGAAGGGGGTTCTAAACTGAGAAATTTTTTATTAAGGTGGATGGCATGACAACATATTGATAAAATGATGGAGTGATTTAGTAGAAAGGAAAAGACTGACACTGTATTGAGAGGGGATGGACAGTTCATCCACAGGGATAGCAGGAAAGGCCATATTTGGGTACAGATGTAGATTAGTAGATGTAGTGGGAAGATTTGTTGGAGTTTGTTGTCCGATTTTTATTAGTGATGCGGGGTGCAGATCATCAGCTGAGACACAGGGAGGGGGGAGGTATCTAGGCTTTAGGATAGAAAAGGATACCTCTAGTCCATAGTAAATACTGACTTGTATTGTTAAATTCTTACACTTAAGTTAAAAAGACACAAAATCATCCCAAAGAAAAAATCTATCTATTTTCCAGGGCTATTTTCTGGACATTTATGGGAAACTGAAATATTTGATCAAAAAAACTGCAAAACCATCAAATGGGTCAATCACTAATGTGGCCTTGAAATGTGGACTTGACATGTGAACTTTTTATATTTTATCAAGGTGTAACTTTGCTTTGTGGTACTCACGTAGAAAATACATAATAGTGTTGATCATTTACTGAGTTGAGCAGAAATCGGGCAGTTGTAAGTAAGTTCATATGAGATTGTATTATACATAGAAGAAACACATCTTAATCTGATCCAAAGCCATATGGCCTGGCCAAAAAGGTGGGTTTTTCTTGTTTTCTTTTTGTTGTTGTTTTTCCCGAGTTTGAGGTTATGGATGACTTCTCCTCATCAAATTGGGTGCTGGGCAGTTATAGATGTCAAGCTGCAGTTCTGTCTATGAATCTGCTGGATTGTTTCCCCCACCATTTCTTGTCTCATGTCATTCATCCTCTTGTTCTGTGTGCTCTAGTTATGCTTACTTTATTTTCTCAAATATAAGTTTGGTCCTTTCTGGAACTTTACTTCCTATCTTGCTGTATATCCTTTAGATAGTAAGTAAATTATCATTTAGGGAAGCCTTTACTGTCCACCCCCACCCCCACTAGGTTAGTCTAACCCACTACACATTTTCCTAGTGTCCTGTTTTTTCTGCCCAGCATCAAAATTAGAATGGAATGATTACTTGGGAAATCACTTACGAAATGTCCAGCTCCCCTGCTAGACCATGAGCCCTGTGAAAGTAGGCACGGTACCTGTCTTAGCAACTTGCCTGATATTTTATTAGTACCGAGTGCGTATTTGTTCAATGGATGAGCATCGAAGTGTATGCATATAAATATGAAAAATATCCAATGTACTGCTTCTTTTGGGCCACTTTTTCAAGATATTAACACTGTTTCCACTCTGCATTTAGGTCCCTATGCAAATGTCACCTTCTCAGAGAAGCTTTCCACTGATAACTTATATATAAAAATGTTCTCTGTCATGTATTGCTTAATTCTGCTTTTAGTTTCATTAGATATCACTAATGTGTTTTTGGTAGATTTTTCTCTTTCCTGCATGACCGCTCCATTAGAGCAGGAATTTTATCTTATTTGTTGCACCTGGAAGAGTTCATGGCTTACATGATGTTCTTAACATTTTCAACTGTAAGAATTTTATCCATATGTGGGTATATGTAGATACATGTTTATGTGTTAACACTTAGGTCAGTTATTATGTAAAAAGCTTTGCATGGGGTAATATATATGTTATGTACATACTGCAATTTTTTTCTAAAACCTTCAAGAAATTCATCTGAGAAATTAGAAGTATAGGCAAACATTTGTGTATAAAGCTAGTGATTTGCAGCATTTTTGTAAATGTGAGAAATTCTATTCGGCCTCTATTTCTAGAGATTAGTTTTGAATGAATGTAAAGAGCCACTTAATGAATGGATAAAGAAGATGTGGCACATATATACAATGGAATGTTACTCAGCCATTAAAAGAAACGCAATTGAGTTATTTGTAGTGAGGTGGATGGACCTAGAGTCTGACATACAGAGTGAAGTAAGTCAGAAAGAGAAAGACAAATACCGTATGCTAATATATATATATGGAATCTAAGAAATAAAAAAAAAGGTCATGAAGAACCTAGGGGTAAGACGGGAATAAAGACACAGACCTACTAGCGCATGGACTTGAGGATATGGGGAGGGGGAAGGGTAAGCTGTGACAAAGTGAGAGAGTGGCATGGACATATATACACTACCAAAGGTAAAATAGATAGCTAGTGGGAAGCAGCCGCATAGCACAGGGAGATCAGCTGGGTGGTTTGTGACCACCTACAGCGGTGGGATAGGGAGGGTGGGAGGGAGTGAGACGCAGGAGGGAAGAGATATGGGGACATATGTGTATGTGTAGCTGATTCACTTCGTTGTAGGGCGGAGGCTGGCGCACCATTGTAGAGCAGTTATACTCCGATAAAGATGTTAAAAAAAAAAAAAAAAGAGTCACTTAAAGTTGTTTTGGGGGAATCTTTATGGAGCATGAAAATGCTCATGATATTAATATAACTCGTTATGTTAACTATATATAATATGTATTTATGCTTACATGTACACATGTGTGTGTATGAGTACACATACAAAACAGAAAAACTAGTTGGATATGTGAATACTGACATGTGACTGGGTTGATAGTAATTGAAGTCATTAAAAATCTGCAGATGTGATACACATTTAAAATATATAAATACTTCAGTATTTGGTTTTGATTGGTTTTGGACTTTTGCACGTACTTGCTTTTGTTGCTTAAAAACGATTTGAAAAACTTTCATTCCTTGAATTTTTAATGACACATTAAGCAGCTGCTAAAGGAAAAGATGGCTAAATTAAAGAGTAACAAATTCAGTAGTGAAATTACTCAGTCTATAGAAACATGAGGAAAACACCAGATTGGTCCAGAGGATTCTTATTGAGTATTCAAATACATAATCATGTTCTGTACTGTTTTAGAAAAATTTTGTACAAAAGCTTTTTAAATTACATGAATCAATTTCTTGAGGAAAATTGGTATGATGGGCACAGATGGTATTCTAAACTTTATTGAGACCTGGCCTCATTTCTAACAAGTTTTTAAGTTCTCAATGAGAATTTCAGAAGATAACTTGTTAAATTTTCATGAAAATGCACATGCCTGGAAGACAGAGCAGGACTCAGCCAGTGACAAAATTGTTCTCTTCAGTGTTAATGATGTACCTTTTGGTTTGATATACTAGACTTCACTGCAGAGATTAATACGTAGGAGTTAAATTTTCTCAATCTCCATTAAGAGTATTTTAATGAAACTGGCTGTTTAACCTGAAAGGGGAAAAACACCTTTCAAAAACATGCCTAAAACAGCCCTTGGATTCTTAAAGATTCCTGTCACTGAAGTCTCTAGATCCAAGAATACAATTATAAAATTAAAGGAATATAATAGGAATTTCCTTTTGTCCTACGTACCCTGCTCACACCCCACATGCATTAGAATAAAATAAGACTTGTATCTTGTACTGAGTGCTAACACGTTGGGCTTTAAATGCCAAGTTAACAAGAAACCAGTCAAAAGCATTGAACTTTATGAAGAGTCTTTCCTTTATATCCACAAGCATTACAGTTCTCGGAGGTTTTATTGCTGTTTTTACAGAGTGTACTTGCCCATTCCTTCTGCCTCCCTCTCTGTTTAGTTAGGCCTGGATTGAATTTGGAGGTGATGAGGAAGAGCCTCAGGATAGAGTTTCAGAAGAAACCTCACATCACATGGGGTTTTGAAAAGGAGAAGTAGGAAAGAGAGGAGGGCAGTAATCATTTTTATAAATGAAGAATTGAGAAAGGGATAGAAATGAAAAGATATGTAGTGGGATGAGTAAGTGAAAGATGGAAGAAACTGTGAAGAAAATGAGTGAAAACCAAATGAGGGCTCTTATGGTAAAGCTTTGAGTTGGAAATGAGCGACTTGTTGAATTAGTGGAAGTATCTGCAAAACACTATTTTTGCCCCTCAAATGTCAGGCACAAACTATGGTAGCAAGTTGCACATCTCATAAATAAAACCATGATCTATAGATTTATACTTTGAGAAAATAAATTCACAACTTG
Organism: Aethalodelphis obliquidens; assembly: GCF_003676395.1. Taxonomy (NCBI): domain Eukaryota; kingdom Metazoa; phylum Chordata; class Mammalia; order Artiodactyla; family Delphinidae; genus Aethalodelphis; species Aethalodelphis obliquidens. The sequence continues at coordinate 68,635,209 of NW_020837949.1, read as the reverse complement.
ATAGTATGTTTGAATTTATTAAACACGTCCCAAAGTCATGCTTTTCTCTATTGGTCATATTTCTCAAGATGGTATCCTTCTCTCTTCTACCTTTATTTTTCTTCCAGTTACCCTACTTATATATATTCAGGTAACCAGATGAGTTCTGGTTCTATTTTGGAGAAATTCGAAAGTGCTATAGGAAAAAACGATTCTGTGACAGTGGCTGAGATCTCCTTTGAGAATATTTTTACCTTCAGAAGTTTCTTAACCATAGCCTAGAACAGTACTTTGTCTCTTATTTACTTCATGTATATGGAGAAAACCTTATAAATTATTGCTTCACAAACTTGCTTTTTTTCTGAATCTTCCCTTACATTGATAAGCTTTGATGGTACAGTTTAAAAACTAATCACTTGATTATCTTTTGATACAGCCCTCATCCTTCATGTGGACTTGGGTGGGGGGTGGGGGGAGGATCTCTCTTGATGATGTTCCTCCTGCCATCCTTGTCCATCTTTAATGTTCCACACCACTGATCCCTGCAAATGATCCTTTTAACATGCAAATCTGTCAGTGTTCATCCACAGCTTTAGGACTTTAGGTTGTCCTCTGTGGTTCATAGGATAAAGTACCAGCTCCTAAGCATGGCATACAGTTACTGTCCATTGCTCAAAACTCCAGTCTACAGACTTCATGACTTAGTTTCCTTACCACATCTTTTATCCGATTATGTCTACTTTGGGTATATACCGTTCCTTTCATGTTTCATTAAAAATAGGCAGACAACAAAAAAACAAATGGACCTAATTAAACTTAAAAGGTTTTGTACAGCAAAAGAAAGCATCGACAGAATGAAAAGACAGTCTACTGAATGGGAGGAAATAATTGCAGATGATATCACTGGTAAAGGGTAAATATCTAAAATATATGAACAGTTCATATAATGTCCAAAATAACCTGCAAAAATGGGCAGAAGACCTGAATACAAAATTTTCCAAAGAAGACATACAGGTGGCCAATGGGCGCGTCAAAAGATGTTCAACATCATTACATTGGAGAAATGTGAATGAAAGCTACAGTAAGATATCACCTCACACTAGTGAGAATGGCTATCATCAAAAATCCCACAAATAACAAATGTTGGTGAGGATGAGAAGAAAGGGAGAACCTTTATACACTGATGGTGGCAATGTAAATTGGTACAACTATTATGGAAAAGAGCATGGAGGTTCCTCAATATACAAAGGATCTAGAAGTTCAACTCCTGGGTATATATCTGAAGAAAACAAAAACATTAATTTGAAGAGCGATATGCACTCCCATGTTCATAGTACCATTACTTAAAATAGTTATGATATAGAAGCAATTGAAGTGTCCAAAAAGTGAATGGATGAAGATGTGGTATATATACACAATGGGATAGTATTCAACCATAAAAAGAATGAAATTTTACCATTTGCAGCAACATGGATTGCCTTGGAGGTATTATATTTAGTGAAATAAGTCAGACAACATATGGTATCACTTATTTGTGAAATCTAAGAAGCTAATGAAAACAGCAAAGGAACAGACTCAGAGATATAGAACAAACTAGTGGTTACCAGTGGGGAGGGGGAAGGTAAGAAGGGCAAGATAGGGTAGGGGATTAATAGGTACAACCTACTAGGTATAAAATAAGTTTAAAAAAGTAAAACATCTACTTCACTATCATTTATTGGTCACCTTAATTCCTGGTGATTTTTTCCCCTTTATTTAAACTTTTGAAATCTGTTGCCTTATACCCTAAAGCGTCTTACCATCAAAGTTTTTAACGTGTATATACAGATACATTACAGTGCAAACTTGTCAGTTCCCTTCCTGTTTTGTTTTGGATCTTACGTGTTTAGAACTGACTTGATGTTCCTTCTTGGTTTATCGTTGGTTACTGCAGTTTATCTGTGCTAGCCACCTCTTTTTTAAAAATTTTATTTTTTCTCTCCGTTTTCCAAGATCTTACTCTTCTGCTTCCTGAAGAACCTCTTCTGTTACATTTAATGCTTTTCTTGGTCAACTTTCATATGTATCTAAATACATGTCTTACTCAGGTGAAGTTTTTTTTTTAACATCTTAATTGGAGTATAATTGCTTTACAGTGGTGTGTTAGTTTCTGCTTTTTAACAAAGTGAATCAGTTATACATATACATATGTTCCCATATCTCTTCCCTCTTGCGTCTCCCTCCCTCCCACCCTCCTTATACCACCCCTCTAGGTGGTCACAAAGCACCCAGCTGATTTCCCTGTGCTATGCGGCTGCTTCCCACTAGCTATCTATTTTACCTTTGGTAGTGTATATATGTCCATGCCACTCTCTCACTTTGTCACAGCTTACCCTTCCCCCTCCCCATATCCTCAAGTCCATTCTCTAGTAGGTCTGTGTCTTTATTCCTGTCTTACCCCTAGGGTTTTCATGACATTTTTTTTTTCTTAAATTCCATATATATGTGTTAGCATACAGTATTTGTCTTTCTCTTTCTGACTTACTTCACTCTGTATGACAGACTCTAGGTCCATCCACCTCATTACAAATAGCTCAATTTCGTTTCTTTTTATTGCTGAATAATATTCCACTGTATATATTGCCACATCTTCTTTATCCATTCATCCGATGATGGACACTTAGGTTGTTTCCATCTCCGGGCTATTGTAAATAGAGCTGCAATGAACATTTTGGTACATGACTCTTCTTGAATTACGGTTTTCTCAGGGTATGTGTCCAATAGTGGGATTGCCAGGTCATATGGTAGTTCTATTTGTAGTTTTTTAAGGAACCTCCATACTGTTTTCCATAGTGGCTGTACCAATTTACATTCCCACCAGCAGTGCAAGAGTGTTCCCTTTTCTCCACAGCCTCTCCAGCATTTATTGTTTCTAGATTTTTTGATGATGGCCATTCTGACCGGTGTGAGATGATATCTCATTGTAGTTTTGATTTGCATTTCTCTAATGATTAATGACGTTGAGCATTCTTTCATGTATTTGTTGGCAGTCTGTATATCTTCTTTGGAGAAATGTCTATTTAGGTCTTCTCCCCATTTTTGGATTGGGTTGTTTGTTTTTTTGTTATTGACCTGCATGAGCTGCTTGTAAATTTTGGAGATTAATCCTTTGTCAGTTGCTTCATTTGCAAATATTTTCTCCCATTCTGAGGGGTGTCTTTTGGTCTTGTTTATGGTTTCCTTTGCTGTGCAAAAGCTTTGAAGTTTCATTAGGTCCCATTTGTTTTTTTTTTTATTTCCATTTCTCTAGGAGGTGGGTCAAAAAGGATCTTGCTGTGATTTATGTCACAGAGCGTTCTGCCTATGTTTTCCTTTAAGTGTTTGATAGTTTCTGGCCTTACATTTAGGTCTTTAATCCATTTTGAGCTTATTTTTGTGTATGGTGTTAGGGAGTGATCTAATCTCATACTTTTACATGTAGCTGTTCAGTTTTCCCAGCACCACTTACTGAAGAGGCTGTCCTTTCTCCACTGTACATTCCTGCCTCCTTTATCAAAGATAAGATGACCATATGTGTGTGGGTTTATCTCTGGGCTTTCTCTCCTGTTCCATTGATCTATATTTCTGTTTTTGTGCCAGTACCATACTTTCTTGACTACTGTAGCTTTGTAGTATAGTCTGAAGTCAGGGAGCCTGATTCCTCCAGCGGTGTTTTTCTTTCTCAAGATTGCTTTGGCTATTCGGGTCTTTTGTGTTTCCATACAAATTGTGAAATTTTTTGTTCTAGTTCTGTGAAAAATGCCAGTGGTAGTTTGATAGGGATTGCATTGAATCTGTAGATTGCTTTGGGTAGTAGAGTCATTTTCACAATGTTGATTCTTCCAATCCAAGAGCATGGTATATCTTTCCATCTGTTTGTATCATCTTTCATTTCTTTCATCAGTGTCTTATAATTTTCTGCATACAGGTCTTTTGCCTCCTTAGGTAGGTTTATTCCTAGATATTTTATTCTTTTTGTTGCATTGGTAAATGGGAGCGTTTTCTTGATTTCACTTTCAGATTTTTCATCATTAGTGTATAGGAATGCCAGAGATTTCTGTGCATTAATTTTGTATCCTGCTACTTTACCAAATTCATTGATTTAGCTCTAGTAGTTTTCTGGTGGCATGTTTAGGATTCTCTATGTATAGTATCATGTCATCTGCAAACAGCGATAGCTTTACTTCTTCTTCTCTGATTTGGATTCCTTTTATTTCCTTTTCTTCTCTGATTGCTGTGGCTAAAACTTCCAAAACTATGTTGAATGAGAGTGGTGAGAGTGGGCAACCTTGTGTTGTTCCTGATCTTAGTGGAATGGTTTCAGTTTTTCACCATTGAGGACGATGCTGGCTGTGGGTTTGTCATATATGGCCTTTATTATGTTGAGGTAAGTTCCCTCTATGCCTACTTTCTTGAGGGTTTTTATCATAAATGGGTGTTGAATTTTGTCAAAAGGTTTCTTTGCATCTATTGAGATGACCATATGGTTTTTCTCCTTCAGTTTGTTAACATGGTGTATCACGTTGATTGATTTGTGTATATTGAAGAATCCTTGCATTCCTGGAATCAACCCCACCTGATCATAGTGTATGATCCTTTTAATGTGCTGTTGGATTCTGTTCGCTAGTATTTTGTTGAGGATTTTTGCATCTATGTTCAGCAGTGATATTGGCCTGTAGTTTTCTTTCTTTGTGACATCCTTGTCTGGTTTTGGTATCAGGGTGATGGTGGCCTCATAGAATGAGTTTGGGAGTGTTCCTCCTTCAGCTATATTTTGGAAGAGCTTGAGAAGGATAGGCGTTAGCTCTTCTCTAAATGTTTGATAGAATTTGCCTGTGAAGCCATCTGGTCCTGGGCTTTTGTTTGTTTGAAGATTTTAAATCACAGTTTCAATTTCAGTGCTTGTGATTGGTCTGTTCATATTTTCTGTTTCTTCCTGATTCAGTCTTAGCAGGTTGTACATTTCTAAGACTTTGTCCATTTCTTCCAGGTTGTCCATTTTATTGACAAAGAGTTGCTTGTAGTAAGCTCTCATGATCTTTTGTATTTCTGCAGTGTTAGTTGTTACTTCTCCTTTTTCATTTCTAATTCTATTGATTTGAGTCTTCTCCCTTGTTTTCTTGATGAGTCTGGCTAATGGTTTATCAATGTTGTTTATCTTCTCAAAGAACCAGATTTTAGTTTTATTGATCTTTGCTATCGTTTCCTTCATTTCTTTTTCATTTATTTCTGATCTGATTTTTATGATTTCTTTCCTTCTGCTAACTTTGGGGTTTCTTTGTTCTTCTTTCTCCAATTGCTCTAGGTGCAAGATTAGGTTGTTTATTTGAGATCTTTCCTGTTTCTTAAGGTAGGATTGTATTGCTATAAACTTCACTCTTAGAACTGCTTTTGCTGCATCCCATAGGTTTTGGGTCGTCGTGTCTCCATTGTCATTTGTTCCTAGGTATTTTTTTTTTCGTGGTATGCGGGCCTCTGACTGCTGTGGCCTCTCCCGCTGTGGAGCACAGGCTCTGGACGCGCAGGCCCAGTGGCCATGGCTCATGGGCCCAGCCGCTCCGTGGCATGCGGGATCCTCCCAGACCGGGGCACGAACCCGTGTCCCCTGCATCGGCAGGGGGACTCTCAACCACTGCGCCACCAGGGAAGCCCTGTTTCTAGGTATTTTTTGATTTCCTCTTTTATTTCTTCAGTGATCACTTGGTTATTAAGTAGTGTATTGTTTAGCCTCCATGTGTTTGTATTTTTTACAGATCGTTTCCTGTAATTGATATCTAGTCTCATAGCGTTGTGGTCAGAAAAGATACTTGATACAATTTCAATTTTCTTAGATTTACCAAGGCTTGATTTGTGACCCAAGATATGAGCTATACTGGAGAATGTTCCATGAGCACTTGAGAAAAATGTGTATTCTGTTGTTTTTGGATGGAATGTCCTACAAATATCAATTAAGTCCATCTTATTTAATGTAAAATTTAAAGCTTGTGTTTCCTTATTTATTTTCATTTTGGTTGAATTGTCCATTGATGAAAGTGGGATGTTAAAAGTCCCCTACTATTATTGTGTTATTTTCAATTTCCTCTTTATGGCTGTTAGCATTTGCCTTGCCTTATGTATTGAGGTGCTCCTATGTTGGGTGCATAAATATGTACAATTGTTATATCTTCTTCTTGGATCGATCCCTTGATCATTATGTAGTGTCCTTCTTTGTCTCTTCTAATAGTCTTTATTTTAAAGTCTATTTTGTCTGATATGAGAATTGCTACTCCAGCTTTCTTTTGGTTTCCATTTGCATGGAATATCTTTTTCCATCCCCTTACTTTCAGTCTGTATGTGTCTCTAGGTCTGAAGTGGGTCTCTTGTAGACAGCATATATATGGGTCTTGTTTTTGTATCCATTCAGCCAATCTGTCTTTTGGTGGGAGCATTTAATCCATTTACATTTAAGGTAATTATCGATATGTATGTTCCTATTCCCATTTTCTTAATTGTTTTGGGTTTGTTATTATAGGTCTTTTCCTTCTCTTGTGTTTCTTGCCTAGAGAAGATCCTTTAGCATTTGTTGTAAAGCTGGTTTGGTGGTGCTGAACTCTCTCAGCTTTTGCTTTTCTGTAAAGGTTTTAATTTCTCTGTCAAATCTGAATGAGATCCTTGCTGGGTAGAGTAATCTTGGTTGCAGGTTTTTCTCCTTCATCACTTTAAATATGTCCTGCCACTCCCTTCTGGCTTGCAGAGTTTCTGCTGAAAGATCAGCTGTTAACCTTACGAGGATTCCCTTGTGTGGTATTTGTTGTTTTTCCCTTGCTGCTTTTACTATGTTTTCTTTGCATTTAATTTTTGACAGTTTGATTAATATGTGTCTTGGCATGTTTCTCCTTTGATTTATCCTGTATGGGACACTCTGTGCTTCCTGGACTTGATTAACTATTTCCTTTCCCATATTAGGGAATTTTTCAACTATAATCTCTTCAAATATTTTCTCAGTCCCTTTCTTCTTCTCTTCTTTTGGGACCCCTATAATTCCAATGTTGGTGTGTTTAATGTTGTCCCAGAGGTATCTGAGACTGTCCTCAGTTCTTTTCATTCTTTATTCTTCTCTGCAGTAGTTATTTCCAGTATTTTATCTTCCAGGTCACTTATCCGTTCTTCTGCCTCAGATATTCTGCTGTTGATCCCTTCTAGAGTAGTTTTAATTTCCTTTATTGTGTTCTTCATCGTTACTTGTTTCATCTTTAGTTCTTCTAGGTCCTTGTTAAATGTTTCTTGTATTTTGTCTGTTCTATTTCCAAGATTTTGGATCATCTTTATTATCATTATTCTGAATTGTTTTTCAGGTAGACTGCCTATTTCCTCTTCATTTGTTAGGTCTGGTGGGTTTTTATCTTGCTCCTTCATCTGCTATGTGTTTTTTTTGTTTTCTCATTTTGCTTAACTTACTGTGTTTGGGGTCTCCTTTTTGCAGGCTGCAGGTTCGTAGTTCCCATTGTGTTTGGTGTCTGTACCCAGTGGCTAATGTTGGTTCAATGGGTTGTGTAGGCTTCCTGGAGGAGGGGGACTAGTGCCTGTGTTCTGGTGGATGAGGCTGGATCTTGTCTTTTTGGTGGGTAGGTCCACGTCTGGTGGTGTGTTTTGGGGTGTCTGTGGAGTTATGATTTTACGCAGCCTCTCTGCTAATGGGTAGGGTTATGTTCCTGTCTTGCTAGTTGTTTGGCATAGGGTGTCCAGCACTGTAGCTTGCTGGTCGTTGAGTGAAGCTGGGTGCTGGCGTTGAGATGGAGATCTCTGGGAGATTTTTGCTGTTTGATATTATGTGGAGCTGGGAGGTCTCTTGTGGACCTGTGTCCTGAAGTTGGCTCTCCCACCTCAGAGGCACAGCACTGACTCCTGGCTGCAGCACCAAGAGCCTTTCATCCACACGGCTCAGAATAAAAGGGAGAAAAAGTAGAAAGAAAGAAAGAGGATAAAATAAAATAAAATAAAGTAAGATAAAATAAAGTTATTAAAATAAAAAAATTATTAAGAAAGAAATTTTTTTAAGAAGTAAAAACAAAAAACAAAAAAAACGGATGGATAGAATTCTAGGACAAATGGTGAAAGCAAAGCTATACAGACAAAATCTCACACAGAAGCATACACATACACACTCACAAAAAGAGGAAAAGGGGAAAAAATAATAAATCTTGCTCTCAAAGTCCACCTCCTCAATTTAGGATGATTCGTTGTCTATTCATGTATTCCACAGATGCAGGGTACATCAGGTTGATTGTGGAGATTTAATCAGCTGCTCCTGAGGCTGCTGGGAGAGATTTCCCTTTCTCTTCTTCGTTCGCACAGCTCCCGGGGTTCAGCTTTGGATTGGGCCCCGCCTCTGCGTGTAGGTCACCGGAGGGCGTTTGTTCTTCGCTCAGACAGGTTGGGGTTAAAGGAGCCGCTGATTCGGGGGCTCTGGCTCACTCAGGCCGCGGGGAGGGAGGGGCATGGAGTGCAGGGCGAGCCTGCGGCGGCAGAGGCCGGCAGGACGTTGCATCAGCCTGAGGTGCGCCGTGTGTTCTCCCGGGGAAGTTATCCCTGGATCCCGGGAGCCTGGCAGTGGCGGGCTGCACAGGCTCCCCGGAAGGGAGGTGGCAGTAGTGACCTGTGCTCGCACACAGGCTTTTTGGTGGCGGCAGCAGCAGCCTTAGCATCTCACGCCCGTCTCTGGAGCTCCTTTAAGCAGCGCTTTTAATCCCCCCTCCTCATGCACTAGGAAACAAAACCCAGGTTTTGCTTTTACCAGGCCCGAAAGTGTTCCTCTTTCTTTTTATTCCTCTTTTGGACTAAAAAAAAGAATCTGTTGCCTTGTTTAGTCTCTAGGCCACTAGTTGGATCAGGATCAACCCAACAGGGGCCAAATAGGCAGCTTGCACCAGCAGCTCACGAAATGGGAAAGTCCTGCTAGTGTTGGAGGGTCTCCTGCAGAGGTGGCGGTTTGCTGTGCCTCACTGTGAGGACAAGGACACTGGCAGCAGAAGTTCTGGGAAGTACTCCTTGGCGTGAGCCAAGAGCTCAGGTTAAGTTTTTAAAACTTAAACAGATATTGATTTTTATTCACTATGATGTCATCCATGTTGAAGAATCTAGAGCTCATTCCCTGTTGTGGATTAGATTACTTCATAGTTTTTAATTATGTGCGTAGACTACATTCTACTTGTCTGTCTCTTTGGAGACCTACATTGTTTGTTCCCCAAAATGCAGTAATGGTAGTCCCCATATTTGTCACTGTAAGCACAGTGCAACAGTTTTTCTGGAGTACATATCAAGGAGTGGAATGGCTAGGTCATGGAGTGCATGCATTCTTAATTTCATTCTTCTACTTGGTTGCTCTCCAAGTGGCTGCACCAGTTTGAGATTCCACTAGCAATGAAGTGGAGGGTGGGGAAGTTCTAGTTTCAGCCTCATCTATAGTTTTGAAGTGCTGTAGCTTTCTATTTTTTGTCAATGTAATAGGCATGTTATATATTGATTTCTGTTTTAATTTGAATTTTATTGCCACCATTCTACATATATTTTTACATTTCTGTGTTGCTTATCTTATTAATGTGCATTAATATCGTTTGTCCATTTTCTTGAGTTTCTTCTGTCTTTATTTGGTGGAGTTTCTTCTGTATCCTGGATGTATTCCTTTCTTAGTTGTACACATTACAAATATTTTCTCTTAGTCTCTAACTTCTCTGCTTATGTTATCTTTAATGTTCTTCATTTATATGCAGCCAAATTGTGTGCATTTAAGGTCTTAAATTTGTTCCTATGTTGTGATTATAGTCTATTGGTGTTAGTTTTTTCAGTTCACACTTAAGACTTTAATCTTTTTGGAGGGCATTAGAAAATACTCTGCAATATAATTCTAGTTTTTTAATCTTTATAAAGCTAGTTTTTCCAACATCATTTACTAAATCATCAATTTTTTTCTAATTTGTGAAACAGCCTGTTATATTGACAATTTTCAATATACATAGATTTATTTCTGAGTTTTTCACTGATGTACTTGTTTCCTGTGAAAACTGCCCCATTGTTTTGAATTCATTAATTATTTCAAAAATTGCCTGTTTTTTGCACAGGTGCCCTAGCATATAGAGCCTTAGGGGCTTAAATACTGATGTGAGGTATGTGTACCAGTCTGGCCACTGCTTCACAAACGCAGCTGGTCACTTTATTACATAGGACATGTCCAGACGGGCTTATAAGAAACTATTTTTTCCTGCTAACAGACCATTCTAAGGGACAGAATTCATCGGCCATCTCTTCAACCGAAACTTCAACTTTTGGTTGAAGTTTCTCCCACAGGGAATGAACTCTGTAGCACTCTGAATGTACTTGTACCACTCAGTCTCAAGGGAAGCCATATCCCTTGACTTACAACATGGCAGCCGTAACTGTCCAGAGGTAGCTACAGGGAGAAACCAGAGACTGGTTTGTGGCCTGTAGAACCATGTGGGCCCACATGTGGTTAGTCACTTCAGTGGCATAGCGTGTATGAGACCAAGAGAGTCTGAGGCAGAGCATAACATGTGACTGATTAAACTATTGACCTTTATTACTTTGATAAAAAATTTGAAACCTGATAAATTCCCACCAGTTGGAAGCTTTTATTGGAATGTTTTGGAGTTATAAACTAAGGGATCAAGTTGATGTCTTTAGTAAGTTGTCCCATTTATGAACCCAGTATGGCTCATTCATTCAGGTCTTCTCAATTTTTGAAGGATTTTTACTTTGTGTTACATATTCTTTATCAGTAATTTCTTAGATTATGCGTTAGCTGTTGTAATTTATTTTGTACTTTCTAACTTATGTTTGCTGTTATGTTCCCTCACGTCCTCTTTGGCGGATTGAACTTGTAATAGGCAGATTCATTGAACTCTGGTTTTAAGCTTATTCTTGAATTCTGTTTTCCCATAAATGATTATACTGTATGCAGATAATGACAAATTTGTCTTTTTCCTTTGAATCCTTATTTATTCATTTTTGGTTTGGCCAGGACCTCTGGTATCATGTTGCAGAAGAGCAAAGTGGAGTATGTTCTTCTGGATTTTCTTTATAGGGACTGTATCTAACTTGAGTCTGTTTGTTGTAGGTGTTATTTTGATAGAAAGTTTTCAACAAGTTGAACTAATCTTTAACTCATTTCCAAAAAAGTTGATCTCTTTTACAGAATCACAAGTATGCTTTTTGAAATTTTGATTTTCTATACCTAGCAAGATCATCATGTGACTTTTTCTCATTTTGTCGAATGGGATGAATTAACTTGAAACTCACTGATGTTGAACCATCTTTGACTCGTTGATAAACACTACTTGATGTAATTTTTTATACTATTGGATTTAGCTACCTGATATTTAGAATTTTTCCTCTGTGTTTATACGTGGAAAAGCTCCTTTTGATTTCTTGTGCTGTCCTTGTTTGAGTTCTATAGCAATGCTGTATTATTTTTATAAAATGAGGTGGGTAATTATTCTTGAACAATTTTTATGAGAAATATACGATTGCTGAAATTCTTTCCAGTAAAACTATGTAAGTTTGGAGATTTTTTCAAAGGAGAATGGGGTGAGAAGACAGTTTTTTCCTCTATTTTTAGCTTGTTCAGGACCCTCTATTCAGTTTTCCATAGTGGCTGTACCATTTTACATTCCCACCAACAGTGTAGAAGTGTTACAATTTCTCCAACATCCTTGCCAGCACTTCCCTTTCCCCAAACTAGTTGATAGCCATTCTAACTGTTGTGAGGTGATATCTCATTTTAGTTTCGATTTGTGATCCCCTGTTGACCAATGATGTTGAGTATCTTTTCAGATACCTGCTGGCCATTATGTCTTTTTTGGAGAAATGAATGGATAAGTACTTTGCCCATTTTAAAATTGGGTTGTTTTGCTGTTGAGTTTTACGAGTTTCTCACAGATATTGAATATTAACCTCATGTTAAAAGTTCTCATCACAAGAAAAAAATTTATAACTATGTTAGGTGACAGATGTTAACTAGACTTAACATGGTAATCATTTTGCAATGTATACAAATACTGAATTGTTGTATACCTGAAACTAATATAGTATGAAGTCAGTTATACCTCTTACAGTATTAAAAAACCCCTTATCAGATACACGGTTTAGCAAATAATATCTCCTATTCCTTAGTTTAGCTGTTTCATTCTGTTGTTTCCTTTGGCTCTGCAGAAGATTTTTAGTTTCATGCAGTTCCATATGTCTATTTACTTTTGTTTCTCATGTTTTTGGTACCATATCCAAGAAATCATTGCCAAAAGCAATGTCAAGAAGCGTTTTCTCTGTTCTAGGAGTTTTACAGTTTTAGGTCTTAACGTTTAAGACTTCACTTTGAGTTTAACTTTGTGTATGATGTTAGATAGGGGTCCAGTTTTATTAATTTGTATCTGGACATCTAGTTTCCCCAACACTATTTGTTGAAGAGATGATCTTTTCCCCATTCTTACTTTCAGAACCCTTGGCAAAGGTCAGTGGAGTGTGTATATGTGGGTTTATCTCTAGGCTCTCTATTCTATTCTGTTGGTCTATGTCTCTCACTTTATTCCAGTACCATGCTATTCTGAGTACTTAATATTGTAATTTACTTTTAAATCAGGAAGTGTAGTATCTCCAACTTTGTTCTCATTTCTTAAAATTGTTTTAGCTATACTAGGTGTTTGGCGGTTCTTTGAATTTCAAGATTTTTTTCCTAAATCTATAAAAAAAAAGTCACTAGGATTTTGGGGGAAGCATTGAAAGTGCACATTGCACTGGTAAGTATAGATACTTGAACAATATGAAATCTTCCCATCTATGAACACTGGGCGTCTTTGCATTTATTTGTGTATAAACTTTTTTCACTGTTTTATAAACAAGCTTTTGATTGTTACTGTTTTTTCTTTTTCATTGAAGTATAATTGACTTTACATTAGTTTCAGGTGTACAACATAGTGATTTGATATTTTAATATGTTATGAATGATCACCATATAAATCCAATTACTATCTGTCACCATGCTAAGTTATTACAGTATTATTACTATATGCCTTATGCTGTACATTACATTCCTGTGACTTATTTATTTTGTAACTGAAAATTTGTACGTCTTAATCTTCACCTCTTTTGCCCATCCCCCCACCTTCCTCCCCCTCTAGCAACCAGCACTTTGTTCTCCCTATGAATGTTGGTTTTATTTGTTTTGTTTTATAGATTCCACATGAGTGAAATCATAGAGTATTTGATTTTCTCTGTCTGACTTATTTCACTTGGTGTAAAGCACTCCAGGTCCATCCATGTTGTCACAAAGAGCAACGTTTTATTCTTTTTTATGGCTGAGAAATATTCTCTTATACACACACACACACATATAAACACGCACCGCATCTTTATCTATTCATCTATCAGTGGTCACTTAGGTTATTTCTACGTCTTGTCTATTTTATTGATAATGCTTCTACATAGGGGTGTGTATATCTTTTCAAATGAGTGTTTTTGTTTTCTTCAGGTAACTAGCCAGAAGTGGAATCACTAGGTCCTATGGTAGTTCTGTTTTTAGGTTTTTGAGGACCCTCCATACTGTTTACCATAGTGGCTGTATGAATTTGCTTTCCCATCAGCAGTGCACAAGGGTTCCCCTTCACATTCTCACCAACTCATGTTATTTGTCCTTTTTATGATAGCCATTCTGACAGGAGTGAGGTGACACCTCATTGTGGCTTTGATTTAAATTCCCCTGTTAGTAAATGAATTGAAGACATCAATGTAAGACTAGATACTATAAAACTCCTAGAGGAAAATATAGGCAGAGCACTCTGACATAAGCTGGAGCAATGTCTTTTTGGATCCACCTCCTAGAGTAATGGAAAAAGAAACAAAAATAAGCAAATGGGACCTTATTAAACTTAAAAGCTTTTACACATCAAAGGAAACCATAAACAAAATGAAAAGACAACCCTCAGAATGGGAGAAAATATTTGCAAGCAGTGCGACTGACAAGGGATTAGTCTCTAAAATATACAAACAGCTCATACAGCTCAATATCAAAAAAACCCCCAAACAACCCAGTCAACAAATGGACAGAAGACCTAAATAGACATTTCTCCAAAGAAGACCTACAGATTGCCAAAAGGCACATGAAAAGATACTCAACATCGGTAATTATTAGAGAAATACAAATGAAAACTATAATGAGATATCACCTCACACTGGTCAGAATGGCTATCATTAAAAAGTCTACACATAATAAATGCTACAGAGGGTGTGGAGAAAAAGCAACCCTCCTACACTGTTGATAGGAATGTAAATTGGTAAAGTCACTAAGGAGAACAGTAAGGAATTTTCTTAAAAGACTAGAAACAGCTACCGTAAGATCCAGCAATCCCACTCCTGGGCATATATCTGGAGAAAACCATAATTTGAAAAGATACATGCATCCCAATGTTTATCGCGGCACTATTTACAATAGCCGTGACATGGAAGCAGCCTAAGTGTCTATTGACAGATGAATGGATAAAGGAGATGTAGTGTGTGTGTACACACACACATACACACACACAGTGGAATATTATTCAGCCGCAAAAAAGAATGAAATAATGGCATTTGTAGCAACATGGATGGATCTAGAGATTATCATACTAAGTGAAATAAGCCAGACCGAGAAAGACAAATATCATATGATAACGCTTATATGTGGAATCTAAAAGAAAGAAACACAAATAAACTTATTTCCAAAACAGAAGGGGACCTAGACACAGAAAACAAACTTATGGTTACCATAAGGGGAATGGAGGGTGGAGGGAGCGATAAATTAGGAGGCTGGGATTAACATATACACACTACTATGTATAAAATAGATTACCAACAAGGACCTACTGTATAGCAAAGGGAACTATACTCAATATTATGGAAAGGAAAGGAATCTGAAAAAGAATACACACACACACACACACACACACACACACACACACACACACACACA